>NW_028159263.1:0-46717 GCF_964263955.1 Coregonus lavaretus | reverse complement strand
AAGTATGTGGACAACCCTTCAAATTAGTGGATTCAGCTATTTCAGTTGCTGACAGGTGTATAAAACTGAGCACACAGCCATGCAATCTCCATAGACAAACATTGACAGTAGAATGGCCTTACTGAAGAGCTCAGTGACTTTCAACGAGGCACTGTCACAAGATGCCACCTTTCCAACAAGTCAGTTCGTAAAATGTCTGCCCTTCTAGAGCTGCCCCGGTCAACTGTAAGTGCTGTTATTGTAAAGTGGAAACATCTAGGAGCAACAACGGCTCAGCCGCGAAGTGGTAGGCCACACAAGCTCACAGAACGCTTGTCTGTCCTCGGTTGCAACACTCACTACCGAGATCCAAACTACCTCTGGAAGCAACGTCAGCACAAGAACTGTTCATCGAGAGCTTAATGAAATGGGTTTCCATGGCCGAGCAGCCTAAGATCACCATGCGCAATGCCAAGCGTCGGCTGGAATGGTGTAAAGCTCACCGCCATTGGAGTCTGGAGAAGTGGAAACGCGTTCTCTGGAGTGATGAATCACGCTTCACCATCTGGCAGTCTGACGGACTGATCTGGGTTTGGTGGATGCCAGGAGAACTCTACCTGCCCCAATGCATAGTGCCAACTGTAAAGTTTGGTGGTGGAGGAGGAATAACGGTCTGGGGCTGTTTTTCATGGTTCGGGCTAGGCCCCTTAGTTCCAGTGAAGGGAAACTTAATGCTACACCATACAATGACATTCTAGACGATTCTGTGCTTCCAACTTTGTGGCAACAGTTTGGGGAAGGCCCTTTCCTGTTTCAGCATGACAATGCCCCCGTGCACAAAGCAAAATGGTTTGTCGAGATTGGTGTGGAAGAACTTGACAGGCCTGCACAGAGCCCTGACTTCAACCCCATTAAACACCTTTGGGATGAATTGGAACGCTGACAGCGAGCCAGGCCTAATCGCCCAACATCAGTGCCCGACCTCACTTACGCTCTTGTGGCTAAATGGAAGCAAGTCCCTGCAGCAATGTTCTAACATCTAGTGGAAAGCCTTCCCAGAAGAGTGGAGGCTGTTATAGCAGCAAAGGGGGGACCAACTCCATATTAATGCCCATGATTTTGGAATGAGATGTTCGACGAGCAGGTGTCCACATACCTTTGGTCATGTAGTATATTTCAGTCTTCTGTGATGTATATAAAGTGTAATATTGGAATGCAAACTCAAAATGTAATACATTTCAACTCCATATCTGACATGGTACAGATGTCTTCTGTTTTTTAGCCACTCTGAGGAGCACTCTGAATGACCCTGATTTAGCCCACTACAGTAAAAGGTTATTCATTAATGGAGTATGCGAGCACAGACGTTTGCTTTCGCCTAGTCAAATTCTGCTAGGAGCAAACAGAACCTAGTCTGCAGGTGCCTTAACCCATACACTGTCTGGGCCAACCTGTACCTGAAACCGGGTCATTCCATTAATGGTGGAAGGATGGTTGGAAATCTATCCTACCCACTCAGAGACTCTAGCAGTACAACTAAATCTTCTCCCTCCCTCTCCCTCCCTCCCTCCCTCCCTCCCTCCCTCCCTCCCTCCCTCCCTCCCTCCCTGCCTGCCTGCCTGCCTGCCTGCCTGCCTGCCTGCCTGCCTGCCTGCCTGCCTGCCTGCCTGCCTGTCTGTCTGTCTGTCTGTCTGTCTGTCTGTCTATTTGGCCTCCAGCAAAAGCTCTGAGACCTAATTGAATTACACACGGGGTGGGGGGATGAGGGGTGGGGTAATTAGCTAGAATAACATAGAGGGGGAGGGGAGGGGGGCTGTATGAGCCAAGACTGTCTGAAAGAGACCTTTCATCAGAGAGTGGGGGGGGGGGAGAGAGAGAGAGAGAGAGAGAGAGAGAGGGAGAGACAAAGGCCCTATTCAGGGAAGGGGATTTACATCTCACTCTGTTGTGATGTCATCAGAGTGAGACACACACCCTTGGAGTTACAGGAATCCCACTGGTCTATAATAGCTTGTTATATAGCAGTATGTTTAATGTACAACACAAGCCATCGAATATCACACACACCTAGCTAAGCACAGTCACCGTGGCACAGTGTTGTGATGTCAACAGAGAAAAGGGATGAGGTCATCAAAACGAGACAGGCGTAACTGGGGCTCAGAGTTGGGATGTCATAAGCGTGCGACCTACCCTGGATGCATTGCAGCGAGCCGTCCTCTGCTCTGATGGTGAAGGTCTCCCCTGGATTCACCTGTACCAAGATCACCTACCGAGACCAGAGAGACCGATCAGACAAAACACAACAATCACAGACCGGTTCAGACACAACATATGGATCACAGACATACAGGAGAGGGAAACGAAGACGTTACTCAAGCTCAGTCAGGACTTCACACCAACAAACACACTCCCTCCCTGACAGCCCCCAGGCTTCAAACACTCAAGACTACTGCACATCTGTAGGGGCTGTTTGTGTGTGAAGTATCTTACCGTCATGTTGTCCGTGTAGAGGTTGTTGAGATTGAACAAGTGGCTGTAGACATGGAACACATGTCCTGCCATGGCACATTCATACACCCCGCACACACACAAACCACGCAAACCCACCACACACACACACAAACCACGCAAACCCACCACACACACACACAAACCACGCAAACACACACTATACGTGCTACAGGTGTGTCTTCTTCCCAGTGCGTTCATATCCCCTCCTGTTCATTCTGCATCTTCCCATTGCGACGTTAAGCTCAGCTCTCCCTTTCCCTCACACAGACATACACTTCCTGCATTGTCTGCTGCTGCTGTTGCTATGGGAACCATGGAGCGTACTAGAGGGCTACCCAGGTTTACAGAGAAGAGACAAGGCCCCATCACACACATAGATACATACACACAAGTTTTGTACTAATACAGTACTACATCAATGAACAAATACATGCTCACAAAATAGCCTGTTTGTTCATGTGTTATGTCTTCAATTCTTATCTGAGGGCTTTTTCCTCTGCAGGTAGACAACACACACACATCCCGTCTCTGTGTCTGCGTCCTCTGCAGATAGTCATCTGACCAGCCTGTCTGACAGTCCACTCTGATCTCTAGTAGGAACCTTCTATATTGGGTGTTTCAATCAAAACACTCCTTAAGGATTTCCCTCAGGGAAGGGCTTGAGGGTGACACCTCCTTCACACAACCAGAACTGCATTTGGCACGTTGTGTGTGTGTGTGCGTATGTGCGTTACCAACCTGTTGCGCTGCGTCTCCATTAACCATGTGTTGCATCAGCGGCAGCTCCCCGTTCAGCAGCGGAGGCGGAGCTAAGTCCATCAGCTGGTCGGTCATCATCATAGTGACGTACATTCATGGATACACACACTGGCCTGGCCTACCTTTAGGGAGGGAGAGAGAGTTAAATACTACATTACATACACACACTGGCCTGGCCTACCTTTAGGGAGGGAGAGAGAGAGAAATACTACATTACATACACACACTGGCCTGGCCTACCTTTAGGGAGGGAGAGAGAGTTAAATACTACATTACATACACACACTGGCCTGGCCTACCTTTAGGGAGGGAGAGAGAGTTAAATACTACATTACATACACACACTGGCCTGGCCTACCTTTAGGGAGGGAGAGAGAGTTAAATACTACATTACATACACACACTGGCCTGGCCTACCTTTAGGGAGGGAGAGACAGTTAAATACTACATTACATACACACACTGGCCTGGCCTACCTTTAGGGAGGGAGAGAGAGTTAAATACTACATTACATACACACACTGGCCTGGCCTACCTTTAGGGAGGGAGAGAGAGTTAAATACTACATTACATACACACACTGGCCTGGCCTACCTTTAGGGAGGGAGAGAGAGTTAAATACTACATTACATACACACACTGGCCTGGCCTACCTTTAGGGAGGGAGAGAGAGAGTTAAATACTACATTACATACACACACTGGCCTGGCCTACCTTCAGGGAGGGAGAGAGAGTTAAATACTACATTACATACACACACTGGCCTGGCCTACCTTTAGGGAGGGAGAGACAGTTAAATACTACATTACATACACACACTGGCCTGGCCTACCTTTAGGGAGGGAGAGAGAGAGAAATACTACATTACATACACACACTGGCCTGGCCTACCTTTAGGGAGGGAGAGAGAGAGTTAAATACTACATTACATACACACACTGGCCTGGCCTACCTTTAGGGAGGGAGAGAGAGTTAAATACTACATTACATACACACACTGGCCTGGCCTACCTTTAGGGAGGGAGAGAGAGAGAAAGGGAGAGTTAAATACTACATTACATACACACACTGGCCTGGCCTACCTTCAGGGAGAAAGAGAGAGACAGTTAAATACTACTTTACATACACACACTGGCCTGGCCTACCGAGAGAGAGAGAGAGAGAGAGAGAGAGAGAGAGAGAGAGCGAGAGCGAGAGCGAGAGCGAGAGCGAGAGTGAGTCCGAGCGAGAGCGAGACCGAGGGAAGGAGAGAGAGAGAGCAAGCGTTAAATGCTACATTACCTACATTACCCCCACACACACACACACACACACCGCTCTCTGGAGGCAGGTGAGGTAGGTGTTGTAATTGGGGGCTGCTGAGTGATATCACTACTAAAGAGCTGCTGACTTATGACTATAGGAGCAATGCTGCTGTTCACGCACGCACGCACGCACGCACACACACAGGCTCCCGAGTGGCGCAGTGGTCTAAGGCACTACATCTCAGTGCTTGAGGCGTCACTACAGACCCCCTGGTTCGATTCCAGGCTGTATCACAACCGGCCGTGATTGGGAGTCCCATAGGGCGGCGCACCATTGGCCCAGCGTCGTCCGGGTTTGGCCGGTGTAGGCCGTCATTGTAAATAAGAATTTGTTCTTAACTGACTTGCCTAGTTAAATAAAGGTTAAATAAAAAACAACAACATTGAGAAAAAAATAATCATATCTCAATGTTTTCAAACTTATGGGCAATTCACAATATATATATCCATTTTTTAAAGTTTTCTCTAAATAAGCTTTGTTGTACAATTAATGGTCAAATACACTGCCTTTCAAACAGTCAGCAATAATCTAATGAATTCTGGGCTTGTGAAATTATACCTTCCACAACCAACCACTAATAATGTAATTATTTTATCAAAATAGTTTAACATGCTTTTTTTGCAATAATCACTGATCTGGCTTTCAAGTCTGCCCCCTTTGTTACACATTTTAACCAAAACCATGCATAATGCACATTCACTAATAATGACTAACTTCTTGTAGCAGGCATTTTAGAAAATGAACACAGGTCTCATAAACAATCTCTCAAGCACAAGCCATCGTGCTAGTGAGTAGCCAACTAATCGTTATATTTCAAGTTTAGCCAACTTGGATTTATTTGCTAGCTAAGAAGGCAGAACAGTTGAATTGTTATGAACACACTCTTCTGTCCGTCTCCAACTGTTTGAACAGCATGCTAGCCTGTCAACTTTGTTCAGATTTTGAAATCAAGTGGGCAACCTTATTTCTCTGAATAAAAATGAGTTGCCAATTCCTAATTGTGTTTTATGCTTATTGCACATTTATAAAACACAGACAAGACAGCTAGTATTTGTCTTTGGTTAAAATGCTGCTAGCGGTACATGGTACTGAGGACCACAATGGAAATAGGTCCCAGACTTTATTGTGTGTTATCCTCAATGATTTTACATGTATTGCTATTTTTTTATGTATTGTTTATTTTTTTTAGTTTTATGTGTTTTTTTTTTTTTTAATGGTTGAATTATTAAACTAAACTAAATGCATCGCGCGACAAACTGTGCATACGTTTTCCAGAATCAATGTTCATTGATACTCCTGTTTAGTAGTGTCTGCTCTTCACGCAATTTGAGGAGTTGAGACATAAAAAGGGTATCGTAAGAAAGGTTCACTTCTACCTCTATTACAGTAAAATCATGTCTCAATGCGTTTCCGTGTCCATATGAGCGAGTTGAAACCACTTGTCAGAGAGGAACAGGTGATCTCTCATCTTTGTTGTTGTGAGTGGCAGGGGGAGGGGCTTGGTGTGTGTGTGTGTAAACAGAGAGGAAGAGGCGAAGCGAACTCTGTCCAAAATAAGCCTAAATCGTTTCTATGGGGCATATTTTGGACCTAAGCTTATCGCCTGCCTTCCCGCCTTTGGAACAATGACTCCCATTGTTAGGGCGGAGACATGAGCATCTCATCATTATATACAGATCTCTGGTGTAAATGGGAAGGCGCACACAGCACAGAAGGAATGAAGGAGACAAGCGGACATAAAAACAACAACAACCAAAAAACATCATTCTTGTGATAAAGGCATTTGGAATATCGCGCAAAAACATACATTCGAATTAATCAAATTAATTTGATATATCGCCTAGCCCTAACAACACACACACACACACACACACACACACACACACACACACACACACACACACACACACACACACACACACACACACAGAGGGAGAGCGGTAGAGAAAGAGGAACAAAGGGAGTGAGAGGGAGGGACGGTGCACTGCCTGCTAAAGTACTGTGGGTGAATTGGACAGAACTGATGACCCTATACTGACGCAGCGTTTCACACACACACACATGGAAACACACACACACACGGAAACACACACACACATCATTCCTTTCCTAGTGTACAGTATAAGGGAAGGTATTGATTTCCAGAGACGATAAAAAGTCTGAAAAATTCCACAGGAACACAATCATCCACTTGTCTGTGTGTGTCTGCCGTTAGACAGAGAGTCCTGTGTAAGTGCTCCTCTCAAATTTAACATTAGAACACAAGACACTAAGGTGTCATACCCACACACACTACACCACAGATAAAGAGAACATAGTCATTTTCAACCTGACCTCAACATGCCACAGTCATCACTTATACACACACACACGTCAGCTTGTCACTCCTGACCTGAGGCTTCACATCCACCTAACAGACTGTCTGACCCACATCAAGTCTCCCCACATGACAGAGAGAGAGACGGAGAGCGAGAGAGCGAGAGCGAGAGAGAGAGCGAGAGCGAGAGCGAGAGAGAGAGAGAGAGAGAGAGAGAGAGAGAGAGAGAGAGAGAGAGAGAGCGAGACAGAGAGAGCGAGAGCGAGAGCGAGAGCGAGAGCGAGAGCGAGAGAGAGAGAGAGAAGGGGAAAGGACAGAGTGCAGTGCTACACGAGGTGAAAGAAGAAATGAAGGATTGGAAAATATGAAAGGAGACATGAGCTCTACCTGCAGGCATGCATACTGCTAGCTGTTTCCTCCGGCATGTGTATGCGTGTGTGTTTACAGTAGAGAGAGGAGCCAAATGCCTGCAGACCGTGTAAGATGACATTACATTTACATTTACATTTACGTCATTTAGCAGACGCTCTTATCCAGAGCGACTTACAGTTAGTGAATACATTTATTTTTTTATACTGGCCCCCCGTGGGAATTGAACCCACAACCCTGGCGTTACAAACACAATGCTCTATCAACTGAGCTACATCCCTGCCAGCCATTCCCTCCCCTACCCTGGACGACGCTGGGCCAATTGTGCGCCGCCCATGAGTCTCCCGGTCGCGGCCGGCTGCGACAGAGCCTGGATTTCACTAGGGCCTGGAGTTTTTCCTAGACCATTAACACTAACAAGTGAAACGTTCCTCTCATCCCTCACACCATGTGACCTGCCCAGGGAAAACTCCAGGCTCCAGACATTATCAATGACAACAACACTTCAGCCAACTACAGGTCAATAGCTAGAGAAACGCACAATCATCACTTAGACACAAAGGGTGACATCAAACTTCTTGCAGCCTTTTCCTTGTATCCTTTAAGGGATGGTTATTATGGAGGTATTAGGTAAACAGCTTGAAAGAGTGTTTTATGCAGAGTAGGATCTACTACTACTCTACACATGGTGGGAAACTGTCCCATTCAACTGTTCTGCCCCTACAAAAGGTATTCAGACCAGGAGAACACACACACACACACACAGGAGTACCTTTGTGAGAGAGTGTAGAGAGGTGGGGAGGAGATATGAGGAGGGGGGAGGGGAGAGAGAAGGGGGTAAGAATGTTGGGCTTGTGTTAACTTTGAGGGGAACACACACACTCAGAGACAGAGAGGCTCTTTATACGAGACGGGACTCTCCCAGGATTCCCTGGCCTGCCAGCTTTCTGCCACATGTGCAGTGTGTGTGTACGTGCGTATGTGCGTACTCGCTCATAACAGAGTATGCCGTCCCTATCCCTACAAGAAAGAGAGAGAGGCTGTGTGTGTTGTAGTTGTAGTTACTCTGCCCTGTAATTGCAGTAATGATATGTCATCCACAGAGAGGAACTCAGCACGGGTGGGGTGGAATGCCTCCACACACACACACACACACACACACAAACACATGTTTAAACAGGTCTCTATGTACACTGTGAGAGCTGAGGCCTTGGGGGTAGCCATTTTGAGAGATCTTTAATTTAACACCTGAGGAAGGAAATCCAAGGGCATACATACACGAAGGTTCGCACGCACACACACTCATTACAACTGCAGGAAGTTGTATAAACAGACAGTACCACGGTGACCGGACTAGCGCGATATGGACTAAATATCCTATCACAATATTTTTCTAATTGTTTACGGTATGGCGGTATTTGACAGTATTCTTTTTTGGAATAATAAAAGTTCTACATTTGCTTTATGAGTAGTGCGTGACCCTAGGGTGGCAACACATACATTCTACGTGATTTCAATGGGTCTTTCTCCATTCTGATTGTTGTTTTATACTGTTCAATCAAACTTCAACCCAAAAAACTTCAACCTCCTCTCCCGCCACACACCCCCTCCCCATGTGCTTCTCTGCCTGGGTGCACCCTTGCTGTGACTTCTGTTGCACAGACAGCTTTTCCCACTCTAGTTTGCCACAGAATTTAGTGGGAAAAGTCACTAAATGGTATCAAAACCATAGAAACTCTCGGTGGCAGAACTGCCAAAGGCAGCCTGACAAGTAGCTGAATTTGTCTCTTTTACCAATACAAATCACTGGAGGGGTCTGAAAACTCGCTAATTATAGCGGCAAAGTCACTAAATTGGAAACACTGCGTGGTCGAGCAACAACTGCGCTCCTTGAGTGACAGGGGATGGGGCTTGGTGAGAGAGAGGGAGAGATAGGCTTGGGCGGTATCCAGATTGTCATACCTTCATACTGACCTTGTGCCACACTGGGATATTCGGTAATACTGACACTGAACACAAGGGGCGCTATTTTCAAACCCCACTGAGCTTTGTAACCCGAAGGTTAGCAATGCTAACAAGCACATGTAGAATCCAATAGAGAATGCTAACTAAATGCTAATGAGTGCATTGCAAACATTTTATACAGTCTCTGACCTAAACTATTTTCAGGACAGACATCCCAGCTCATAAAGTTATTCTAGTAATAAAAAAATGCTACTCACAGTTTGCGGAGTAAACTATAAAAGCAGACATTACACAGTTATTCTAGTAATTAAAAAATGCTACTCACAGTTTGCTGCGCCCACAAAACAAATATTAGACAGCAAGGCTCTTGATCCAGGAGGGGATTCTCTGCTGTTACCAAGCGAAGCTTGATTTTGGTAGAAGCTAACCACTTAGCTAGATAGCTAACTAGCTACTAAATTAGCAAACCAAATGCATAACTGCATAGCATTTAGCACATTTTAGACAGTTTACTTAATAGTTAGAAGATATCTAGCTGAAAAACATTTAGTTGTGAATTCCATACTGTAACTAGATCAACTGGCGTACGCTGCACAACAGTGAGTGACTCACAAGGCTCTGGTCTCTCGTGGTTGTGTGCTTGTAAACAAACATCACGGCAGGTAGCTTAGTGGTTAAGAGCGTTGTACCTGTAACCGAAAGGTCGCTGGTTCTAATCCCCGAACCGACTAGGTGAAAAATCTGTCGCTGTGCCCTTGAGCAAGGCACTTAACCCTAATTGCTCCTGTAAGTCGCTCTGGATAAGAGCGTCTGCTAAATGACTAATTATTATTATCACGTGACTGGGGACTACCGGTAAGCTTCTTAATGAAAAATTATGTGACAGGTGAAATTAAGAACTCAATCTTCTTTATCTCCTTACATATTGCACAAGTTGACTGCAGGTATTTCCTTAAAAAGTAGCTACAAATGTTCAAATATATTTTTAAAAACTTCAAACTTTCAACGGTATTGACGGTATTGAAAAACCATCCCGTGGCTATTTACAAATACCCCGGTATACATTATACTGTATATACCGTATACTACCGCCCATGCCTAGGGAGAGAGACAACTCTAAAAACAGACGTTACACACGGCGCAGTGGCGAATCACATGTAACAAACCAAACATTGAAATACCGTTACAGAAGGTAAAGCAAAAACCCAAACCGGTCTGTACATCAATACCAGTATATAGTAAAATACAGTATTCCACCCAGCCCTAGACCAGACAGACTGTTACATGTTACTAGGTTGACGATATCCAGGTAAATCTCCCTAGAAGGCCGGAACCTAGGAAGAAACCTAGAGAGGAACCAGGCTCTCTCTCCCTCTCCCATCTTGCTCCTACTCCCTGTGAATACAAGTCATTCTGTAGGTGATTCAGTAGACGGTGTGTGTGTGTGTGGATGGTTCAGAATGTGCTGACTTCAGACGTGTCAGTACTTGGCCCAGGAAAAGACAGGATCAGCACTTCTCTCTCTCTCCTTTTATTTTTTTTCTATAATCTCTCCCTCTTTCCTTCACTCCTCTTTCTATCTCTCCTATTTCCTCCTCTTTCATTATGTACTCTTTCTCTCCTCTCACCGTCTCTCCGACATCTTTCTCCCTCTCTCTCCTCTCAATCTCTCTGAGTTCTCGCTCTCCTGTTAATCTCTCTGAGTTCTCTCTCTCCTCTTAATCTCTCTGAGTTCCCTCTCTCCTGTTAAACTCTCTGAGTTCTCTCTCTCCTCTTAATCTCTCTGGGTTCTCTCTCTCCTCTTAATCTCTCTGAGTTCTCTCTCTCCTCTTAATCTCTCTGAGTTCTCTCTCTCCTCTTAATCTCTCTGAGTTCTCTCTCTTCTTAATCTCTCTGAGTTCTCTCTCTCCTCTTAATCTCTCTGGGTTCTCTCTCTCCTCTTAATCTCTCTGAGTTCTCTCTCTCCTCTTAATCTCTCTGAGTTCTCTCTCTCTTCTTAATCTCTCTGAGTTCTCTCTCTCCTCTTAATCTCTCTGAGTTCTCTCTCTCCTCTTAATCTCTCTGGGTTCTCTCTCTCCTCTTAATCTCTCTGAGTTCTCTCTCTCCTCTTAATCTCTCTGAGTTCTCTCTCTCTTCTTAATCTCTCTGAGTTCTCTCTCCTCTTAATCTCTCTGAGTTCTCTCTCTCCTCTTAATCTCTCTGAGTTCTCTCTCCTCTTAATCTCTCTGAGTTCTCTCTCTCCTCTTAATCTCTCTGAGTTCTCTCTCTCCTGTTAATCTCTCTGAGTTCTCTCTCTCCTCAATCTCTCTGGGTTCAGAGACAACTCTGACACAAGGCGTTTGATTGGCTGAAATAGGCCTCTGCTCTCTGATAGGCTGTGACAGAGTTAGAACGAGGAGGAAGAGAAGTGAAACAGCAGTGTATTCCCATGGCCAGACTGAGTTATATAACACACACCGCCTGGACTAAGATAACACTCACACCGCCAGGCAAGGACAACTCCCTCACTCACACACACACACACACACACACACACACACACACACACACACACACACACACACACACAGGGGAGAGATGAGGAGAAGAGGAGAGAGAAGAGAGGAGAGTTACCTACTGGATTTGAAACCCTGTGTGCCACAAAACTGTGTTAGCCCACAAAGCCTAAGTCTAACCATTTTCATTACACACACACACACATATATTACCATAAAGAAGCAGCAGTGTTAGCATTAAATTACCAATCCATTGGCTGAGCAGATGCTTGTCTTCCAGAGAGCACTCCCTCCCTACTCCTCCTCCTCCTCCTCCTCCTCCTCCTCCTCCTCCTCCTCCTCCTCTTGTAGCTGGATGTGTGTGTGTATGTGTGTGTGTATGTGTGTGTGTGTGTGTGTATGTGTGTGTGTGTGTGGGGCTGGGCCATCAGGACTTCTGCTGTGGGTTTACTGCCTCCTGGCCCCCTGCCCAGCCACACACACACAGCTACTGCCACGTAGCTGCTAACGCTAACACTAAGGCCAGCCCAGGGAGAGACTGACAGAGAAAGAATTTGCAGCTACAGCGCCACTCTGTTAAAAACATCACAGGAAACTACAGCGTTCAAACACATACACCATACTTAAAAGAACCGTCAACTACTATCACATTGTCATCTGAACTAACTAGGTTCGACCAGGCCCCCAGTGTCCGGTCTGGAGAGGGAAGTCACGAGCTCTGCTGTTCGGCTACTGAGTAGCAACCTAGCAGTGCCAAAAGCCCTGGTCTGCCCTAGAAAGCCTATGTAAATTACGATCGCCAGGACGGCCAAACAGGACGGCTGCTTTGGGCTCTAAAATGTGTTTATTATGATCAAGTTCAATCCCCACTGTGAATTCTTTTAAAGTTCACTACAAATCAAGATATTTAATTAAATAGTGATCCATTCTGACAACTATATTTGTAGTCACACAGGACCACGTGCTGCAACAGACCAATCACGGGCCGGAAGGCTACGAGGAGGCTCACGCCCTCATGCACGCTCTTTGCACGTGCACCCAGCAGCATTGGGTTGACTCTCTTAGGCAGGATGAAACCAATCTACATCGACCATGATCCTTTGCTAGTTACAACCACTTTCACCATGATCCTTAGCGATTATTTCGTGCCATTCAGCCCCATACAGCAATATGGTGCACTTCAAATACTTTCGGCTTCATGTGACATCGGGAGTTTTCCACAGGAATATGTGGATGACGTCAGCGCTATCAATATCTACTGGTTTTAATATCTATGGGTTCAACTTCAACCAATCAGATCTCTCCTTCCCAAAATGCCTTCTGTTGATGTTTGCAGCCACACACATAGGCTTTTTCCTCTTCAACCCTGTCCTCATCTCATCTTCCTCCTCCTCTAGCTCTTCATTCCTCTCTCAATCCCACAGCTCCAGAGCCAGAGACTGAGCCAGAGCCATATGTAGCCCAAATTGAGGCACTGATCCTGGGGAGAGCTCTATGTGAGCCCCCCTTACACCCTGGATCTCTGGAGCTCAGACAGACCTACCCTTACTGAGACCAGGGGTGAATATAAAACACACACAGGCCACAGGCTCAGGCACACTCCATCATATGGAAATTCACCTAGTCCAAGTGCACATACACAACATAGCACCACAACACCATACCACAACACAACACAACACCACAGCAGACGGAACCTCGACATGACTGTTATTTGTAATGATGTGGGGTCAATGATCATAAGGGGTCTGACAGACAGTTAGGGTCAGGGGTTAAGGGTTGGGGTTAGAGGTTAAGGTTAGCATGATGTCTAAGCTAGCTAGCTTGCTTTGCCAAGCCCCTCCCTCCCGCCCTCCTTCCATCCATCCATCCCTCCCACCTCCTTACCCTCCCTTTTCCCCACTCACCTCCAAAACATTATATTCTCTCTTTTCTCTCCTCTCTTCCCCTCTCTCCCTTTTCCTTTCCTCCCCCTTTCTTATCGCCAGGGAGTGAAAGAGGAAGGGACAGAGAGAGAAAAGAAGAGAGAGAAAAATGGAAATAAAGCGGGAGAGAAGGAGAGCGAGAGAGAGAGAGCGGGGGGGAGGGGATTAGGGGTTGGGGTGGAGTTATGTTGTTCCCGCTAAATCATCCCACATGGTTAAGCGTGCTTAGTTTAAGCAAACACGGCTACTTCCTCCTTGTCAGAACCAACACACACAGACAAACAGACACAGACATCTTGACCTATGCAATGGCAGCTCAAGCCTTCAAATACAGACATACAAACCCCAGCCCCCACCCCCCCAACACACACATATCCAACCCCTATCCTGTCTTAGACCTACACTGTACCCCACCACAGCTTCTCTCTCCCCACCCTAAACCCTGAGTGTTGAAGGGGAAGTACCACTCCAAAACACTTCTGGGCCCTTTATAACACTTGCCTGGACATTTTTCATCACCCCAGACAGTTGTTAGGTCCATTGCTTGAGTATTTAGATTTCTGTATTTTTATATAGAAATACTACATTTCCAGAATCACCTAAAATGCATAAAAAAACAATGTATATTTATCGTTACATAAGCAGCGGTTGATGTCTCAACACTGATTTGCCAAATAAGTGTATTTTTGATGTAGAAAGTGTAACAGAACAACAGCCTTCTTGGTGCTTGCACAATGACTTCTATATCCTCTGTCATCCGGTTGATGCTCTCCTTTGTGGTTCTAAGATTGATAATTACAGGAGGCGGGACGAAGGAGCGTCTCACTATTGGTCTTCAAGAAAGAAAGTCAGGACAACAGGAAGTAAACAAAGCGATATTAGCTAGTAGTAGTAGCAGAGACAACTAACCCATTGTTATATCTGTGGTAGTAGTATTGGCACAGACAAAAGGGTAAACCTATCTGGCCAAAATGAGGTGCATTGAACCCGGGTGCGCTAACGCCCCTGTCAGATACAGACAAACTGCACATTTCCACTCCTTTCCTGCCCGCGAACGCAATAGAGCTTTGTGTCAGGCATGGCTGCAGGCCATCCAACATCCTGAGTATGGTGTCCATACTGCACCTGAAGTCACTCACCAGTTGCGGTTGTCAGTGTGCAGTGATCATTTTGTGGCCACTGACTACATGGTGACCATTTGAAACTGGGTTCTGTTCCCACCGTCTTTCCATGGGCGACAAAGTTCCAGCCATTCGAGGTAAGTTAGGTTGCTAGCTAGCCAGTTAAGTGGTTAACACATGTTGCTAACGTTAGTCACTACAAATAATTTAGGACCCTTTCTGTTTGCCATTCGCAAGTATTTTGTTTGCTACTGTAACGGTAATGGTTATCCTGTCCTACTGACTGTTTGGTTTTTACTTGGCTTTGTGATGCAATTCCATTTTCCAATATGTTTCTTATACAATACTGATAACAATTCCCTTTTCCATTACATTTCCAATACTAATAAGAAGCTTTACAGTTTTCTGTTAGTGCTATTGATTGCATAAAATGACTGGCATGCCCTAGCCTTGCTCTGGCCTTAGAATATCACTTCATGCCCTGAATTGACACGGAATTACAGTTTTACACCAGCCAACATCACCAATGAAACCAAGCCAGATGCCACTTGTCCTGCGCATGCAATTGAGCAGCCCTGTAAAGCCTCACCCCTTTATGGTTCGCCAAGGAGGTCCCTCAACAACACATCTGAAGGTAGACTGTACCATTACTCCACACACTAGGTAGACAGTAGACTGTACCATTATGCCACACACTAGGTAGACAGTAGACTGTACCATTACTCCACACACTAGGTAGACAGTAGACTGTACCATTACTCCACACACTAGGTAGACAGTAGACTGTACCATTATGCCACACACTAGGTAGACAGTAGACTGTACCATTACTCCACACACTAGGTAGACAGTAGACTGTACCATTACTCCACACACTAGGTAGACAGTAGACTGTACCATTACTCCACACACTAGGTAGACAGTAGACTGTACCATTATGCCACACACTAGGTAGACAGTAGACTGTATCATTACTCCACACACTAGGTAGACAGTAGACTGTACCATTACTCCACACACTAGGTAGACAGTAGACTGTACCATTACTCCACACACTAGGTAGACAGTAGACTGTACCATTACTCCACACACTAGGTAGACAGTAGACTGTACCATTACTCCACACACTAGGTAGACAGTAGACTGTACCATTACTCCACACACTAGGTAGACAGTAGACTGTACCATTACTCCACACACTAGGTAGACAGTAGACTGTACCATTACTCCACACACTAGGTAGACAGTAGACTGTACCATTATGCCACACACTAGGTAGACAGTAGACTGTATCATTACTCCACACACTAGGTAGACAGTAGACTGTATCATTACTCCACACACTAGGTAGACAGTAGACTGTACCATTACTCCACACACTAGGTAGACAGTAGACTGTACCATTACTCCACACACTAGGTAGACAGTAGACTGTACCATTACTCCACACACTAGGTAGACAGTAGACTGTATCATTACTCCACACACTAGGTAGACAGTAGACTGTACCATTACTCCACACACTAGGTAGACAGTAGACTGTACCATTACTCCACACACTAGGTAGACAGTAGACTGTACCATTACTCCACACACTAGGTAGACAGTAGACTGTACCATTATGCCACACACTAGGTAGACAGTAGACTGTACCATTACTCCACACACTAGGTAGACAGTAGACTGTACCATTACTCCACACACTAGGTAGACAGTAGACTGTACCATTACTCCACACACTAGGTAGACAGTAGACTGTACCATTATGCCACACACTAGGTAGACAGTAGACTGTATCATTACTCCACACACTAGGTAGACAGTAGACTGTACCATTATGCCACACACTAGGTAGACAGTAGACTGTATCATTACTCCACACACTAGGTAGACAGTAGACTGTACCATTATGCCACACACTAGGTAGACAGTAGACTGTACCATTACTCCACACACTAGGTAGACAGTAGACTGTACCATTATGCCACACACTAGGTAGACAGTAGACTGTATCATTACTCCACACACTAGGTAGACAGTAGACTGTACCATTATGCCACACACTAGGTAGACAGTAGACTGTACCATTACTCCACACACTAGGTAGACAGTAGACTGTATCATTACTCCACACACTAGGTAGACAGTAGACTGTACCATTATGCCACACACTAGGTAGACAGTAGACTGTACCATTATGCCACACACTAGGTAGACAGTAGACTGTACCATTATGCCACACACTAGGTAGACAGTAGACTGTACCATTATGCCACACACTAGGTAGACAGTAGACTGTACCATTATGCCACACACTAGGTAGACAGTAGACTGTACCATTATGCCACACACTAGGTAGACAGTAGACTGTACCATTATGCCACACACTAGGTAGACAGTAGACTGTCATTGCCATTTTAAGGTATTCCGTCCACTCCTCCACACCACCTCTCTACCAGCACTCCCACACAGCAGAGCCCCGGCCACAGACAGATGGCTCAGACCATATCCAGGTAAACCCACCCTCCCCCAGGTGCCCTCTGCTCCACCCTTCTGGCTGTGTGTGGGTGGGTGGTGTAGCTTCTCTGTGCTTGGCTGATACCAGGCGGTGTGAGAGATGGCTAACACTCATCCTACCTGTCTGTCCTGAAGTGTTTCTGTGAAAACCATTGAAAACCACATATCCGTCTCTCCACCCCTTCCCTAAACTAGGCTTCGCTGTCCCTGTCGTCTGAGCAGCCACCAGCCCCGTCCTCCTTTCTCTCTACATTCCCGCCTGACTCCAGACCCCACAGCCGCGGCATCAATGTCAACGCAGCACCATTCCAGTCCATGCAAGTGGTAGGCTTTGTTAATGGGGGACTTATAACTGACAACGCTTCATTTGAACAAAACCGTCACATACATACACACACACACACACACACACACACACACACACACACACACACACACACAGGGTATCTGACAGGATACCAGACACCTCTAAATAAAAGCATCTATCTGTTTGTATTTGTTTCCCTCAGGTGTTCAATCTGAATGGTCATGTGCCCCTCACAAATGAAGCTCTGAAGCAAACCCATTTCCCTAGAAGCTACCGCCAGGGCTTCAGCAGCCAAGCAGAGCACTTTGTGGAGCAGCTGGACATCCAGAAAGATGCACTAGTCTGGTGAGAGAGGGGCTGGTGTGGTGGTTGGGGATGTGGCATAGACAAGCTGAGTTGGAGAGCTTGGATAGAAATGTTTGAAGAAAATAATATTGCTTTTCATACGTTTTATAATGACCATGGTGTCCTCGTTTGTAGGAGGCTTCCACACCCAAGACCAAGTGATGTCGTCGGCAGGCAGCCACCAGGGTCCCAGGGTCCAGGCTTTGGGCGGCCAGGCAAGTCAATATATCTCAGGATGTTTTATCCTAACGGTTGCACACAAGTGGCTGTAACAGTATTGGTATGTGTGATCTAGAACAGCCTGCCTGAGTCGACTGCGGAGATGGAAATAGGACTTCTCCCACCTGTTACTGTCTCTACACCACTGTCCATGATAGCTTGCTTACGAACGGAGCGTAACTAATGCTGAGTGACAGTAATTGTTGTGTTTTATAAACTGGGTGGTTTGAGCCATGAATGCTGATTGGCTGAAAGCCGTAGTATATCAGTATACCACGGGTATGACAAAACTTTTATTTTTTACTGCTCTAATTATGTTGGTAACCAGTTTGTAATAGCAATAAGGCACCTCGGGGGTTTGTGGTATATGGCCAATATACCACGGCTAAGGGCTGTATCCAGGCACTCCACGTTGCATTGCGCATAAGAACAGTCCTTAGCCATGGTATATTGGCCATATACCACACCCCCCCGGGCCTTATTGCTTAATGATATGTTTTACAATGTCTTTATAGTTTATGTGTTTAAAAAGTGTTCATTTAAAAAACTTGGAATACAATGTTATTTCTTTAAAACATTTATTTGTATACTATGTCGTGAGCCCCCTCTACCTCCTGGAATCCAACGTAGCTTGGGGTCAGCGTTGGGGTCAGGGTATTTAGATCGAATTGCTGCGACCACACAGGCTGGGAGTACCCGGCGTTGGCCTCGACCGAGACGTTCACCCCACAGCATCCACTCCAAAGTGATCCTGTAGGAAACCAGTTTGTATTGTCTAGACGAGAGAGAAAAGAACTACATGACAATGTTATATACAACAATCAAAAGAATATATAGGTCTAGGCCTATACAACATAATATATAACTATGGGCTCAGGGATCATTAGGCCTATTCATTTATAAGCCATATTGATGATGGCACAAAATGATTGACAGCTCGCTTGGTCTTGTAGACTTGGAGACTGTATGGCCGACTCATTGTTGAAAGGGTGTGAGTGGTCAAGTGTGAGGCTGTTTGTCTTCCTCTTTAGTGTGTGGGTGAACAGGCTAATCAAGATATTAGTGGTGTAAACGCTAGACTGGCAATTGCAGCAAAAAAAAATCAGTGGTGGAAAAATGGTCATACTTGAGTAAAAGTAAAGATACCTTAATAGAAAATGACTAAAGTAAAAGTAAAAGTCACCCAGTAAAATACTACTTGAGTAAACGTCTGAAAGTATTTGGTTTTAAATATATTTAGGTATAAAAAATAAATGTAATTGCTAAAATATACATAAAAATGGAAATCATTTCAAATTCCTTCTATTAAACAAACCAGACGGCACCATTTTCTTTTTTGTCGGATAGCCAGGGGCTAGGGCTCTCCAGACATCATTTACAAACAAAGCATGTGTGTTTAGTGAGTCTGCCAGATCAGAGGCAGTAGGGATGACCAGGGATGTTCTCTTGATAAGTGCGTGAATTGGACCATTTTCCTGTCCTGCTAAGCATTTAAAATGTAACTAATACTTTTGGGTGTCAGGGAAAATGTATGGAGTAAAAAGGACATCATTTTTCATTAGGAATGTAGTGTAAATTAGGAAGTAAAAGTAAAAGTAGTCAAAAATATAAATAGTAAAATTAAGTACAGATACCCAAAAAGATTACTTAAGTAGTACTTTAAAGTATTTTTACTTAAGTACTTTACACCACTGCATTTTGTTCACTACCACTATTGACTTTATACTTCTTACACTGTTTGGTAATATACAATATTGATTATTTAGACCATATGGTGAAGTGCGCATCCCATACGTTCTATTTATGTGGCGCATCCACTCGTTCTAGACACTGTTTACCTAGTTTCCTTAACTTCAAGGGGAGACTCCTGTAGCCAGTTACATTATGGAGTGTAGGCAGGTTACTAGAAAATACAGTTGGGTGTCATTAGCTAGCTATTCATTTGCATCTTAGAGAGTAATAATAAAATGGATCCTAATTTCCAAAACACTTACACTTCAGAGCGCTTCCCATTTGGGCCGTCAGGTGTGGCACATGCTTCCAGTTGATCCTGGGCATTCTGAAAAACGTCTCCAGAACTCCAGGATTGATGTTTACACACACACGCAAGTCTTTTTTCTTCTGCATCGTCGGTCTGATGCTCGACCTCCTCCATTATGGGAATCAGCTAGTTCCAGGGGGTAGAATTAACTTATAAACTACATCTAAATACTCAAGCGATAAGCCTAAAAATTGTCTGGGGTGGTGACAAATGGCCAGGCAAGTGTTATAAAAGTCCCAGAAGTGTTTTTTAGGGGTACTTCCCCTTTAAGGCCCGCACAGACTGTATGATTTTAGCCGTCTTCTGCCACGGTTTTGCCGTACCAGAAACATTTCCACGTTGTGAGCAAATTCTTAGGTCGCAAACGATGGTCGGAAGTCTTGGCTCGTTCAGTGTGACAGGGTCTACGTCTGCCAATTAAGCAACTACGTGCGGTCGTAGGCTCCAACAAAGTTCTGGCAATGTCCGATCCCGGTGATTGACCAATAGGAACACGGCTGGCACTGAGCATGAACACAATAATATGATTATTGTGAATAGTCCGATTAATATAATAGTTTGATTGAAACGTTAACATGCCTTTCAAGAAGAACGATTTCCTTAACAATCTTGTTTAGACTACATGACACATCTGAAATCAGGCTCCCTGGTGGGATTTTGATAAATGCACAAAATAAACGTTCTACCACAGCAACCATGCTATTTTTGGGAAGTTCAGACTTATAAAGTCTGTATGTGAAAACTATTTCTAGATGCATACTTTAACTTTTTCCGAACTCAGTTGGCTTTCTGGCGCTGCTGGTGCTGCCCCATGCGCAGATCAAATACACTGCAGCAGTTGACGTAGCCTGTGCAAGCCAACAACAGAATGTGACAACAGAACTGAAGCAAATTGTACAATCTAACCAGGTTGAAATCAAGATTTTAAATTGGTAACATCGCACAGTGTGGCATTTAGTAATCGTAAAAGACTGAATTCAACATACAGTGTGGGAGAGTGCCTTGAGAGAGTAAGAAAGAAATTGAGAAACATATCCAACCAAAAACATAGAGACCCAGAAAACCTGAGCCTACGCCTTCACTATGGTGAATCACTAAAACAATACAGAAATACACTATAGAAAAAGAAGGAACGGTATGTCAGAAATCAGTTCAATGTGATTGAAGAATCCATAGACTCGAACCACTTCTGGGAAAATTGGAAAACACTAAACAAACAACACATTTAACATTTTAGTCATTTAGCAGATGGTCTTCTCCAGAGCGACTTACAGTTAGTGAGTGCATACATTTTCATACTGGCCCCCCTGGCCATCGAACCCACAACCCTGGCGTTGCAAGCGCCATGCTCTACCAACTGAGCTACACGGGGCCAACAACACATGAAGAGCACGAATCACTAGCAGTCCATCACCTAAACTACTCAGCCACCTCTCTCTGTGCTTTACGAGCGGCAGTCGCCCCTCCTACCATTGGTTGCTAATGTCAAAACCTTTCAGTGCAATGCAAGGGAGCGAAGAACAAATGCCAGACGACAAGGACGGGACTCGAACCCATGCATTCAGAGCACAATGGATTAGCAGTCCTCGGCCACCTCGTCTCCAAAATTGAGATGTATGGGTAAACCACTTCTCCAATCTTTTTGGCCCTATAACAAAGAACAACAGCAAAAACATATACATGATCAAATACAAATCTTAGAATCAACTATTAAAAGACTACCAGAACCCACTGCATTCTCCAATTACATTGAATGAACTACTGGACAAAATACAAACCCTCCAACCCAAAAAGGCCTGTGGTGTTGATGGTATCCTCAATTAAATGATAAAATATACAGACCACAAATTCCAATTGGCTATACTTAAACTCTTTAACATCATCCTTAGCTCTGGTATCTTCCCCAATATTTGGAACCAAGGACTGATCACCCCAATCCACAAAAGTGGAGACAAATTTGACCCCAATAACTAACGTGGGACATGCGTCAACAGCAACCTTGGGAAAATCCTCTGCATTATAATTAACAGCAGACTTGTACATTTCCTCAGTGAAAACAATGTATTGAGCAAATGTCAAATTGGCTTTTTACCAAATTACCGTACGACAGACCACGTATTCACCCTGCACACCCTAATTGACAAACAAAACAAAACAAAGGCAAAGTCTTCTCATGCTTTGTTGATTTCAAAAAAGCTTTTGACTCAATTTGGCATGAGGGTCTGCTATACAAATTGATGGAAAGTGGTGTTGGGGGAAAAACATACAACATAATAAAATCCATGTACACAAACAACAAGTGTGCAGTAAAAATTGGCAAAAAACGCACACATTTCTTTCCACAGGGCCGTGGGGTGAGTCAGGGATGCAGCTTAAGCCCCACCCTCTTCAACATATATATCAACGAATTGGCGAGGGCACTAGAACAGTTTGCAGCACCCGGCCTCACCCTACTAGAATCTGAAGTCAAATGTCTACTGTTTGCTGATGATCTGGTGCTTCTGTCCCCAACCAAGGAGGGCCTACAGCAGCACCTAGATCTGGACCCTGACAGTAAATCTCAGTAAGACAAAAATAATGGTGTTCCAAAAAAGGTCCAGTTGCCAGGACCACAAATACAAATTCCATCTAGACACCGTTGCCCTAGAGCACACAAAAAACTATACATAACTTGGTCTAAACATCAGCGCCACAGGTAACTTCCACAAAGCTGTGAACGATCTGAGAGACAAGGCAAGAAGGGCCTTCTATGCCATCAAAAGGAACATAACATTCAACATACCAATTAGGATCTGGCTAAAAATACTTGAATCAATTATAGAACCCATTGCCCTTTATGGTTCTGAGGTCTGGGGTCCACTCACCAACCAAGAATTCACAAAATGGGACAAACACCAGATCGAGACAAAAATATCCTCTGTGTACAACGTAAAACACCAAATAATGCATGCAGAGCAGAATTAGGCCGCTACCCGCTAATGATTAAAATCCAGAAAAGAGCCGTTAAATTCTACAACCACCCACCTAAAAGGAAGCGATTCCCAAACCTTCCATAACAAAGCCATCACCTACAGAGAGATGAACCTGGAGAAGAGTCCCCTAAGCAAGCTGGTCCTGGGGCTCTGTTCACAAACACAAACAGACCCCACAGAGCCCCAGGACAGCAACACAATTAGACACAACCAAATCATGAGAAAACTAAAAGATAATGACTTGACACATTGGAAAGAATTTACAAAAAAACAGAGCAAAATAGAATGCTATTTGGCCCTAAACAGAGAGTACACAGTGGCAGAATACCTGACCACTATGACTGACCCAAAATTAAGGAAATCTTTGACTACGTACAGACTCAGTGAGCATAGTCTTGCTATTGAGAAAGGCCGCCGTAGGCAGACCTGGCTCTCAAGAGAAGACAAGCTATGTGCACACTGCCTACAAAATGAGGTGGAAACTGAGCTGCACTTCCTAACTTCCTGCAAAATGTATAACCATATTAGAGACACATACTTCCCTCAGATTACACAGACCCACAAAGAATTTGAAAACAAATCCAATTTGTTTTCAAAAACATAAAGTCAAAAAATACAACAGAAAATATATATACAGTGTGTGCAAATTTCATTTGCACACACTGTATATATATTTTCTGTTGTATTTTTTGACTTTGTTTTTTTACCCCATATGTAACTCTGTGTTGTTGTTTTTATCGCACTGCTTTGCTTTATCTTGGCCAGGTCGCAGTTGTAAATGAGAACTTGTTCTCAACTGGCTTACCTGGTTAAATAAAGGTTAAATAAAAAATTTAACATTCAAAAAAAATTTGGGATAAACTCCCATATCTATTGGGTGAAATACCACAGTGTGCAATCACAGCAGCAAGATTTGTGACCTGTTGCCACAAGAAAGGGGCAACCAGTGAAGAACAAACACCATTGTAAATACAACCCATATTTATGTTGATTTATTTTCTTTAACTATTTGGACATCATTACAACACTGTATATAGTCATAATATGACACTTGTCTTCATTCTTTTGGAATTTTTGTGAGTGTAATGTTTACTGTTAATTTTTTTATAGTTTATTTCACTTTTGTTTATTATCTATTCACTTGCTTTGGCAATGTAAACTTATATTTCCCATGCCAATAAAGCCCCTTAAATTGAAATGTAAATTGAGAGAGAGAGAGAGAGAGAGAGAGAGAGAGAGAGAGAGAGAGAGAGAGAGAGAGAGAAAGAGAGAAAGAGAGAGAGAGAGAGAGAGAGAGAGAGAGAGAGAGAGAGAGAGAGAGAGAGAGAGAGAGAGAGAGGGGGGGGATCACAGTGAAAAACCATGCACATTCCTCCCAGGATACACATTCCACTGTGTATTTGGAATATATCCTCAGAATGCGTGGTCTCCCTTAGTGTGGGTGTGTGAGCGTGCATGTATGTGTGACAAAGGAAGGGTAGAGAGTTAATCCGTTAGAATAATATGGTATTAATCCCAAAGAGTGGAGAGGACATTGTGGTGAGGTGGGGATGGAACTGGCACGCACACACATACGTATAGGCTACACACACACACACATCCTGAGGCCTGATTGAGGAGGAGGAATTTGACCTTGTGACCCCAGGTTGGGGGAGGTGTGTGTGTGTGTGTGTGTGTGTGTGTGTGTGTGTGTGTGTGTGTGTGTGTGTGTTTATGATGATTTGTAGGGGTCCTGCTTGGAGGTAAGGAGGGGAAAGGAAAAATAAATGGGGAAAAGGGGGAAGAGAGAGGAGGTGGAAATGACAGAGGTATGTAAGTAGGGGGGGGGGGGGGGGGGGGGGGGCATGGCCTGGGTGATGCTCATGTTTCTAGCCTATCATTATAACAATGTATTGAGTTATTGCAGCAATCTAGCAACAATTTCTATTTCCTTTTGAAGAAGATTTAGCAGTATACTGCCACACACAAACACACACATCCGTGAAAACACACACCTGCATAAAACAGCCATTAAGACCAGATGGAACTTTCCATAGCCATGCTAACACGCCTAGCATGCTAATGCAGGCACGAAAATGTGAGTTATGTCACAGATGTGTGTGTGTGTGTATGTGTGTACTAATGTAGGCACGCTCACTCACTAAGACCAACGAGACAAACACACGTTTACCTTCCGCTGTTAGCGGCTAGGCTAGGAGAAGCTAATGTTGCTAGCCATGAGTGACATATTAATAACATAGCTACCCTAAGAAAAGCTAACACTGACAGCAATGAAATTCACTACAATAATGCAGGAGGATGTTAGCTGCAATGCTAACAGAAGCTAACACTGCTAGCTAGTCCCAAAGTCTACAGTGGCAGCCATAGGATACGGTAGAGTTCTCTTCATGGTCTGAGAGAGACATAGAGCCCTGCATCCCCAAGGAGGGCACAGGGGACAAGAGAAAGACGGGGGAGAGGGAGAGAGGGAGGGTTGGAAAGGGGGGGTTGAAATACTTATTTTATCTCTGTCTAAATCAACTCTCAACAATGCAGGAAATCACCAAGAGGAGAAAAGGAGGGGAAATAGGGGGGGGAAGAGGGAGGAGGAGAGAGGAGGGGAGAGGGAGGCAAAAAGAGCGAGAGAGAAATATAAATAAAAGGAGAAAGAGAAGGAGGAGGGTAAATATTACAGGTCTGTGCCAAGTAAACATAAGGCGCTGGGATACTTCAACAAAGATCCAGCCTTCAGAGTGTGTGTGTGTGGAGGAAATGAAGGAAGAGAGAAAAGGCCTCTGTCTGTGAATCTGATGGAACCTTCCTGTGAATGCTCTGTTGCTCAGTCAAGGGGGACAGAATAGGGAGGAGAACCACTCAGCACAGTGGCAGGCAACAGAGGGAAACTTTTCGTTAATACACACACACACACACACACACACACACACACACACACACAAGGCTGGGATATCATTGGCTATCAGCTTTGTCTGGGGTTCTGAGAATGTCAAGACAATCATCATTCAACACACACGCGCGCACGCAGTCGTCCCAAACGCACACACACACACACACACTCCTGAGACAGACACATTTGCTCCTGACACAAAGTCACACTTTAGGTTAGGGATGACATATTAGGTACTAATTTGCAGTTGTGTAAGTGTCTATATGTAGGTAAGTAAAACTTTAAAATGCAGTATTTCCCACTTAACCAAGAGGTATATTTCATTAACTTAAATAAATGAAAGTCATACTTCATCATACTTGATCAGCTGGTTACCCCCTGGTAGTCATCCTGTGTGTGTCATTCATTCATGATTTGGAGAAAAATAAATACATCCAAGTCAGACTCTATCCTGTTTAGTCTGTTTCAGGAAGTACCCGTATGTTGCATCTCTAGGTTCCAGACCTTTCTGAGGACATCTCTCTCCTGTCCATTCCAGATGCTAACCACATGACCTCAGTGGAAAAGAATGCTTCTCCCAGCGTGACCAATGAGAAGGCTCAGCCACAGGAAGCAGGAAGCTGCTGCCAGCTGACCAGACCAGACCGCCCACATGGTCCTACGGTGGCCTGCAAGGCTCAGTCGGAGACAGGCCTAAAGACTGTAGTCCCCCCCCCCCCCCCCCACACACACACCTGTAGCCAGTTTAGGAACAAAAAACCCTACCCAGCCATAACGTGCCAAAGCACCTCCAGGACAGTCACCTTCTAGTTATGATGGCAATAGGAATGTTACAGTTATGTTATTGTTACTGATGTTATTCTAGTGTGGATTCCAATACTGTTACTGTTGTTATTGTTATGATGTTCCTGATATGCAACACCATGTGACATCATGGGAGGAAAGTCTCTGCTGCTGAACTCTGCACACACACACACACACACACACACACACCTATAGGACAGTTGATACAACACCTGACAAGCCAATACCTCAACACAAAAATGAAATAATTAAATCATTATAATTATATATAGGACAAATGTAGACTACATATTATGACTATAACACTATGGGCCACCAACACAGGAGTTCTTCCAAAGATCTATAGATGAGGTGAAAAAGCATGTTTTATTAAAACTCTTCAGAACTTAATCTATAACTGTAGAAGTCTGATTCCACCGCAAATCACAGACACGGATTTTCTCTGAGAAAGAGTCTGAGATATCACTTTTCCAGGATAAAAGCACACTCACACACACAGAAGGCCACATCAGCTTTACAGCAAAGGAATGTCATCTGACGTCATCTATTTGGGATCGGATTTCTCATCTTTTCTGTGCCATGGTGTGTTTCTGTGTGTGTTACTTATGCTATTTTTCTCCAACTTGCCCTCTAGATCCAGCGTTCGCAACTCAACGACATAGCAATATTATCAGAACGACATAACAACGTTATAACGGCTATATAACCGTGACACAACACCCTAGGGATAATGACGAGCATATCCCATAATACCCTAACATTAAGTTAGCTTGTAGCCTACTTAAAACAAAGTTTCCTTTCAACTAAGGGTATCGATTCATCGGCGAATAAAGAAAAACGTTTTCTAAATAAAAAAGTGAAGAATCGACTTTAAAAAGTGTGACAACAATAGGCTTGTCGTTTGGAAACAAAATCATTAACCGCATGAAATAACTGCATTGGACTTCCACGTCTGCAGAGAGAGAGAGAGAGGGGGGAGAGAGGGGGGAGAGAGAGAGAGAGAGAGAGAGAGAGAGAGCGAGAGAGAGAGAGAGAGAGAGAGCGAGCAGACAGGCAGACTTACTGGAATGCCAGGCTATGCTGGAGTTGAGAGACCTCTCTTCTCTCCCCTTCGGACACAGTATCCTCTCCTCAATCGGCTATAAACTACACAGTCTCGGAGAAGTGCGTTGTGATCGTATACAATAACAATTCACCATCGGTAATATCATTAATGCAATAAAGAGCTACATTGTGTCCCTCCATTTCCACTATTTCATAATCCCTGCCATATCGTCATCTCAGCATCCCAATTTTTTTTTTTTATGAAGTAAAACAGACATACTTCGCTTTGATCAATTAAAACAGTGTTTTTAAACAGACACCACTGGGCCTGTGGATTGTTATGTAAAGAACAGAGGAGAGAGAAAGAGAAAGAGAGAGATAAGAGAAAGAGTTTTAGCCTGTTGCGCACTCACTTCTTCAACGTCAGTCTCTGCGAAGACGAAAAAGCATTATTTCGCAAAACAGCAGAAATGGCCCACAACGCAAACAAAATCCTGTAAACGATATCACTTTCCGATATGACTGCGATATAAAAAACCAAAACTTTAATGGCCACGGGTTTTTTTTTACTTTCCACGCAGTTTCGGACACGAAGTAAAAAAAATCCCTAAAAGTTTCGATTCCCCCCCTCAGCCAGTTTTCCCTTTTCCTCTCCTCTCGCCAGCTCACCCAGACAGTCTGCCGGCGTCACAGCTCCATAAGCAAGCACTCACACAATCCCCCAAAACTTCTTAACTCCCAATTTAAGACGATGTCCTATTCGAATAAGTCGTTTTAACATGTAACAGAACACCATAAAAGTGTAGAATAGAACTCACCTCACTGCAATAAAATAATCTTGAAACAGACGTTCGCTGCTGTGTGTTATTTTTTCTCCAGGGTTGGTTGCTGGATCCCCCTGCCTAGACTCTGCCCGCGCGGCGCGCTCTCTGGGACAATCCGAGCTGTCAATCAAACCCTGCGGCGGCACATGGAGATTAAAGCCCGCCCATTTCTACCGTAATACCTTCTATACCACGCATACCCACTTCTACTGTAGTATTGTGGCGTGTGTATCTGAGAGTAGGGCCTAGATTCAATCCGTTGTGCTGAAGATCCGCTGTTTAGCGCGATTGAAATTTAAAAGCAATGTTCCCAGGTTTGCGGATACTGCATTCACGGTAAACGCTGCATATATCAGCTCAATCGGAAATTACCTTTTAATTTCAATCACGCTATACCCATACATATTGAATCTAGGCCTAGAGCTAGACTTACTTCTGCCGCCACCCAAGGCATGGGATTTAGTGTTGCAGGGAGTAGTGCTCTCGCCTCTGCACCACCTGATCCATGGATCAAGCCCCATACAGCTCACTCTCTCTCCACATCAGCCTGTCACATTGGCGGCAGAGGTGAAATGGCCGTTGTAGGAGCATACCTGTTGGCATGTGGGGCTCGTCTTAGTGCAAGGCAGGAGCAAAAGCCTGCAGCTGTCTCCAGTTAGATGGATTTGTAACAGGCCCAATATGGGTAATCCTGCAGGAGGATTGGGCAAGGTCAGGAGGACGGTTGGCCGGCCCTGGTCTAGAAATAAAGAGGATATGAAATCTTTGTATACTATATAATGTCTGTTGTACTGCACATGATTAATCTATTGTATGTATGATGAATGTGTTATTGTACACCTGCCCAGGGACTGCATGGGGACCAACATGACCTGTTTATTATCTGGTACAATGCATCAGATTCAGCCTCTGAGATTTATGTCTTAATTGTGCATGGTCTCAAATAAACATAACAATAAAACAATATTGTTTGTAGCCCTGTGCCATAACTCAACAGAATAACATTATAAATCACTGCTTTGAACTTGAGCTGCAGAATCAGTCTTGACAATTTATATTAGAAAACATTCCAATGCACTTCTTAGTGAAAATAAAAATGCCTGAGAAATATATCATGTTCATTTATCTCTAGTAACCTATTTAGACTCTCTAAACCTACATACTTTGTGCTCACCCTCAGGCAGTTTGAAGAGTTATTAAGATTAAAACGCCATTCATGCTATTAAACTATATTGGGTAGATAAAATGACATAAGCACTTTGACATTGAACAAAGGGCACTACTTGCATTCCTCTCGCGCTCAGCCGGTTGCAGTGCGGACAGAATTCGGGTTTATCTTGCTGGGTATTTGCATGTTTGTTTTCCAATCTTGTTTGCCCTCTCTCTCTCAAACCCCCCTCTCTCTCTCACCCCCCCCCCCTCTCTCTCTCTCACCCCCACTCTCAATCTCAACCCCTCTCTCCCCCTCTCTCTCACCCCCTCTCTCTTGCTCTAATCATTTACCCCCTGTCCTTATAGCTTTTTGATGAGTGGAAAGCATCCAGACATATGACATCATAGAAGACATATTAAGAGCTGTGTGTGCAGAGCTACCTCCTCCTATTGATCTACCGCTGGAATTGTGGGAGTTCAAAGGAGTCATCCGTACCCTGACAAGAACAGACAAGCCTTCTCTCTCTCTTTCTTTTCTTTTCTCTCGCTCTTTCTTTCTTTCTCTGTCATAGCAGCTGGTCAGAACATCACACCCTGACGCCTGACCTATTTCTATGTGAGTGTGGACGTGTGTGTACATGTGTATACGTGTGTGTGTTTGTGTGTGTGTACAGTCATGGTCAAATGTTTTGAGAATGACACAAGTATTGGTCTTCACAAAGTTTGCTGCTTCAGTGTTTTTAGATATTTTGGTCAGATGTTACTATGGTATACTGAAGTATAATTACAAGCATTCCATAAGTGTCAAAGGCTTTTATTGACAATTACATTAAGTTTATGCAAAGAGTCAATATTTGCAGTGTTGACCCTTCCTTTTCAAGACCTCTGCAATCCGCCCTGGCATGCTGTCAATTAAATTCTGGGCCACATCCAGACTGATGGCAACCCATTCTTGCATAATCAATGCTTGGACTTTGTCAGAATTTATGGGGTTTTGTTTGTCAACCTGCCTCTTGAGGATTGACCACAAGTTCTCAATGGGATTAAGGTCTGGGGAGTTTCCTGGCCATGGACCCAAAATGTTGATGTTTTGTTCCCCGAGCCACTTAGTTATCACTTTTGCCTTATGGCAAGGTGCTCCATCATGCTGGAAAAGGCATTGTTTGTCACCAAACTGTTCTTGGATGGTTGGGAGAAGTTGCTCTCGGAGGATGTGTTGGTATCATTCTTTATTCATGGCTGTGTTCTTAGGCAAAATTGTGAGTGAGCCCACTCCCTTGGCTGAGAAGCAACCCCACACATGAATGGTCTCAGGATGCTTTACTGTTGGCATGACACAGGACTGATGGTAGCGCTCACCTTGTCTTCTCCGGACAAGCTTTTTTACGGATGCCCCAAACAATCGGAAAGGGGATTCATCAGAGAAAATGACTTTACCCCAGTCCTCAGCAGTCCAATCCCTGTACCTTTTGCAGAATATCAGTCTGTCCCTGATGTTTTTCCTGGAGTGAAGTGGCTTCCTCGCTGCCCTTCTTGACACCAGGCCATCCTCCAAAGGTCTTCGCCTCACTGTGCGTGCAGATGCACTCACACCTGCCTGCTGCCATTCCTGGGAAAGCTCTGCACTGGTGGTGCCCCGATCCCGCAGCTGAATCAACTTTAGGAGATGGTCCAGGCGCTTGCTGGACTTTCTTGGGCGCCCTGAATCCTTCTTCACAACAATTGAACCTCTCTCCTTGAAGTTCTTGATGATCCGATGAATGGTTGATTTAGGTGCAATCTTACTAGCAGCAATATCGTTGCCTGTGAAGCCCTTTTTGTGCAAAGCAATGATGACGGCACGTGTTTCCTTGCAGGTAACCATGGTTAACAGAGGAAGAACAATGATTTCAAGCACCACCCTCCTTTTAAAGCTTCCAGTCTGTTATTCTAACTCAATCAGCATGACAGAGTGATCTCCAGCCTTGTCCTCGTCAACACTCTCACCTGTGTTAACGGGAGAACCATTGACATGATGTCAGCTGGTCCTTTTGTGGCAGCGCTGAAATGCAGTGGAAATGTTTTTTTGGGATTAAGTTCACTTTCATGGCAAAGAGGGACTTTGCAATTCATTGCAATAATCTGGTCACTCTTCATAACATTCTGGAGTATATGCAAATTGCCATCATAAAAACTGAGGCAGCAGACTTTGTGAAAATTAATATTTGTGTCATTCTCAAAACTTTTGACCACGACTGTATGTGTGCAGATGCATGGGTATGTATGTTCGTATGTGTGTGGGACATCTGCTTATGAATGGGACCACTTGTAGTGAATCACTTAGTCTTCCAGTATGTCAGAGGCTAAAATAGTGAACTATATAGTGAATAGGGTGTATTTTGGGATAGATCTGAGAGTGGTCTGTAGTATTTCCAGATTCGGAGTTTGTTTCTAACACTAAATCTGGAGTGGCACACTAATTCATATAGGATTGGCCTAAAGCAGTGCACTAGTACATAGAAGGGACTTATAGATACACATTACATACAGTTGAAGTCGGAAGTTTACATACACTTAGGTTGGAGTCATTAAACTCGTTTTTCAACTACTCCACAAATTTCCTGTTAACAAACTATAGTTTTGGCAAGTCAATAATTGTTTACAGACAGATTATTTCACTTATAATTCACTGTATAACAATTCCAGTGGGTCAGAAGTTTACATACACTAAATTGACTGTGCCTTTAAACAGCTTGGAAATTTCCAGAAAATGATGTCATGGCTTTAGAAGCTTCTGATAGGCTAATTGACATCATTTGAGTCAATTGGAGGTGTACCTGTGGATGTATTTCAAGGCCTACCTTCAAACTCAGTGCCTCTTTGCTTGACATCATGGGAAAATCCAAAGAAATCAGCCAAGACCTCAGAAAAATAATTGTAGACCTCCACAAGTCTGGTTCATCCTTGGGAGCAATTTCCAAATGCCTGAAGGTACCACGTTCATCTGTACAAACAATAGTACACAAGTATAAACACCATGGGACCACGCAGCCGTCATACCGCTCAGGAAGGAGACGCGTTCTGTCTCCTAGAGATGAACGTACTTTGGTGCGAAAAGTGCAAATCAATCCCAGAACAACAGCAAAGGACCTTGTGAAGATGCTGGAGGAAACAGGTACAAAAGTATCTATATCCACAGTAAAACGAGTCCTATATCGACATAACCTGAAAGGCCGCTCAGCAAGGAAGAAGCCACTGCTCCAAAACCGCCATAAAAAAGCCAGACTACGGTTTGCAACTGCACATGGGGACAAAGATCGTACTTTTTGGAGAAATGTCCTCTGGTCTGATGAAACAAAAATAGAACTGTTTGGCCATAATGACCATCGTTATGTTTGGAGGAAAAATGAGGAACGCTTGCAAGCCGAAGAACACCATCCCAACCGTGAAGCACGGGGGTGGCAGCATCATGCTGTGAGGGTGCTTTGCTGCAGGAGGGACTGGTGCACTTCACAAAATAGATGGCATCATGAGGAAGGAAAATTATGTGGATATATTGAAGCAACATCTCAAGACATAAGTCAGGAAGTTAAAGCTTGGTTGCAAATTGGTCTTCCAAATGGACAATGACCCCAAGCATACTTCCAAAGTTGTGGCAAAATGGCTTAAGGACAACAAAGTCAAGGTATTGGAGTGGCCATCACAAAGCCCTGACCTCAATCCTATAGAAAATGTGTGGGCAGAACTTAAAATGCGTGTGTGAGCAAGCAGGCCTACAAACCTGGCTCAGATACACCAGCTCGGTCTGGAGGAATGGGCCAAAATTCACCCAACTTATTGTGGGAAGCTTGTGGAAGGCTACCTGAAACGTTTGACCCAAGTTAAACAATTTAATGGCAATGCTCCCAAATACTAATTTAGTGTATGTAAACTTCTGACCCGCTGGGAATGTGATGAAAGAAATAAAAGCTGAAATAAATCATTCTCTCTACTATTATTCTGACATTTCACATTCTTAAAATAAAGTGGTGATCCTAACTGACCTAAAACAGGGAATTTTACTAGGATTAAATGTCAGGAATTGTGAAAAACAGAGTTTAAATGTATTTGGCTAAGGTGTACGTAAACTTCCAACTTCAATGTCTAGATCTGTCCTGGCGACATTTCTCTTCATTCCATGAGTTCCTGCCCAGAGTTCTAACCTCATGTCGTCATGCCACCCCCACATATTAGATCATGGAAAATCTCCTGTGTGTGTGTGTGTGAGTGTGTCAGGTTCATATTTGAGAAGAGGCATTTGTTTCACAGTTGTTTCCCTGATTTGCCAAGCAGGCTTATCTCATCTCTCTTTCCATCTCCTTCTCTCTAACTTCATTTGGGTAAATGGGCGGCAGGTAGCTTAGTGGGTAAGAGCGTTGTGCCAGTAACCGAAAGGTCGCTGGTTCTAATCCCCGAGCCGACTAGGTGAAAAATCTGTTGATGTGCCCTTAAGCAAGGCACTAAACCCTAATTGCTCCTGTAAGTCACTCTGGATAAGCGCGTCTGCTAAATGACTAAAATGTAAGTGTTAGTGTCACAGTGGAGTCTATTCCAAATCATCTATTTGGCTGTGCGTGTATGTTCATCAAAGAGAGAACGGAACCCTATTATGACATCACTGGGTGTTGGTTGACGGTCTGGAATGTGTGCGACTAGGGGGGAGGGGCTTTAAAGCCAAGGCTGGGATCTCATTGGCTATTGGCTTCGTCTGGGGTTCTGTGAATTTCAAGACAATCATCATTCAACACACACACACACACAGGAGAGGAGAAACATAACATTACAGAGTAGTTACTACTGTGAGCCACAGGGGTGAACCACATGAGAGGGACATTCTGAGACTAAAGAGGCCATCATACTGTTGCTTACTCAAAGTATTAACTATGTACTATTACTAAGCATACTATTTAGAACACACTGTTTTGTAAAACATACACTACCGGTCAAAAGTTTTAGAACACCTACTCATTCAAGGGTTTTTCTTTATTTTTACTATTTTCTACATTTTAGAATAATAGTGAAGACATCAAAACTATGAAATAACACATTTGGAATCATGTAGTAACCCAAAAAGTGTTCATCAAATCAAAATATATTATATATTTGAGATTCTTCAAATAGCCACCCTTTGCCTTGATGACAACTTTTCCCACTCTTGGCATTCTCTCAACCAGCTTCATGAGGTAGTCACCTGGAATGCATTTCAATTAACAGGTGTGCCTTCTTAAACAAACACAAACACACACACATTTTAAGAACTTTGAAAGTTTCTTCAAGTGCATTCGCAAAAACCATCAAGCGCTATGATGAAACTGGCTTTCATGAGGACCGCCACAGGAATGGAAGACCCAGAGTTACCTCTGCTGCAGAGGATGTTCATTAGAGTTACCAGCCTCAGAAATTGCAGCCCAAATAAATGCTTCACAGAGTTCGTGTATTCTTTGAGCGAAGTCAAGCGCAGGACACCGAGCTACTGGCAGACAAACTTTACTAGCACAGTAATCAAAATACAAACAAAACCTCCAAACAGGGAGGAACAAAATACGCATACACCCGAACACTGCCGACCTCACGGAAAACAATCACTCACAATAACCAATGAGAGACAGGGGGTTATAAAGGGAATACAATGTAACATAATGGGAAACAGGTGAAAACAATCAGGACAAACTAGACAAACACCGAAACATAGATCGGTGGCAGCTAGTACTCCGGGGACGTCGAACGCCGAAGCCTGCCCGAGCAAGGAGGAGGGGCAGCCTCGGCTGATTTTACGACGTGACAGTACCCCCCCCCCCCCCCCCTTGACGCGAGTCTCCAGCCGTGCGCCGACCCCGGCCTCGGGGACGGCCAGGAGGACGCGGAGCAGGGCGAGTCAGATGACTCCGGTGGAAGTCCCTCAACATGGAGGGATCTAGGATATCCCTCCTAGCGACCCAGCACCGTTCCTCCGGACCGTACCCCTCCCACTCCACGAGATACTGCAGGCCCCCCATCCGACGCCTTGAATCCAAGATGGAACGGACTGAGTACGCCGGAGCCCCCTCGATGTCCAATGGGGGCGGAGGAGCCTCTTGTACCTCACTCTCCTGGAGTGGACCAGCCACCACCGGCCTGAGGAGAGACACATGGAACGAGGGGTTAATGCGGTAATTAATGGGCAGTTGTAACCTATAGCATACCTCGTTCAATCTCCTCAGGACTTTAAATGGCCCCACAAACCGCCGACCCAGCTTCCGGCAGGGCAGGCGAAGGGGCAGGTTTACATACAACGAAGCCTCACTGCGGTGGCGATCGGCACTCGCCTTTTTCCGCCTGATAGCCCGTTGCAGATGGACATGCGCAGCGTTCCAGGTTTCTTCCGAGCGCCGAAACCACTCGTCCACCGCAGGGGCTTCGATCTGGCTCTGATGCCAAGGTGCCAGGACCGGCTGATAACCCAGCACACACTGGAAAGGCGTAAGGTTAGTGGAGGAGTGGCGGAGTGCCCAGGGAATATATCCTGACCACTCCTCCTGCCGGTCCTGGCAATAGGACCTCAGAAACCTACCCACATCCTGGTTCACTCTCTCCACCTGCCCGTTACTCTCGGGGTGAAAAACTGAGGTAAGGCTAATCGAGACCCCCAGACGTTCCATAAACGCCCTCCAGACTCTAGAGGTGAACTGGGGACCCCGATCAGACACTATATCCTCAGGCACCCCGTAGTGCCGGAATACGTGTGTGAACAGGGCAACAGCAGTTTGTAGGTCAGTAGGGAGACCTGGCAGGGGAATGAGACGGCAGGCCTTCGAAAACGTGACACAACGACCAAGATCGTCGTGTTCCCCTGGGAGGGGGGATGGTCCGTGACAAAATCCACCGATAGGTGAGACCACGGCCGTTGTGGAATGGGTACGGGTTGTAACTTCCCTCTGGGCAGGTGTCTAGGCGCCTTACACTGGGCGCACACCGAGCAGGAGGAAACATAAACCCTCATGTCCTTAGCTAAAGTGGGCCACCAGTACTTCCCACTAAGGCAGTGCACTGTTCGACCAATACCAGGATGACCAGAGGAGGGTGACATGTGAGCCCAATATATCAATCGATCGCGAACCTCGAGCGGCACGTACTTCCGACCCTCTGGACACTGTGGGGGAGTAGGATCAGTACGTAACGCCCGCTCGATGTCCGCATCAACCTCCCACACCACCGGTGCCACCAGACAAGACTCCGGGAGTATGGGAGTGGGCTCAATGGACCTCTCCTCTGTGTCATATAGTCGGGACAGGGCGTTTGCCTTAGCGTTCTGTGACCCTGGTCTATAGGTGAGCTTAAATACAAATCGGGAGAAAAACATAGCCCACCTTGCCTGGCGAGGGTTCAGCCTCCTCGCTGCCCGGATGTACTCCAAGTTACGATGGTCAGTCAGAATGAGAAAAGGGTGTTTAGCCCCCTCAAGCCAATGCCTCCACACCTTCAGGGCTTGAACCACAGCTAACAACTCCCTGTCCCCCACGTCATAATTGCGCTCCGCCGGACTGAGCTTCTTAGAATAGAAAGCACAGGAACTGAGTTTTGGTGGCGTACCCGAGCGCTGAGACAGCACCGATCCCAGACTCGGACGCATCCACCTCAACTTGGAACGCCAAAGAGGGATCTGGATGTGCCAGCACCGGAGCCGAGGTAAACAGGTCCTTCAGACGTCTAAACGCCCTGTCCGCCTCAGCCGACCACAGCAGACGCACCGGACCCCCCTTTAGCAGGGAGGTAATGGGAGCTGCTACCTGTCCAAAGCCCCGGATAAACCTCCGGTAGTAATTGGCAAAATCCAAGAACCGCTGCACTTCCTTCACCGTGGTGGGAGTCTGCCAATTACGCACGGCAGAAACGCGGTCAATCTCCATCTCCACCCCTGACGCGGACAACCGATGTCCCAGGAAGGAGATGGACTCCTGGAAGAACAGACATTTCTCCGCCTTCGCATACAGGTCATTCTCTAACAGTCTACCAAGCACTCGACGCACCAGGGACACATGCTCGGCTCGTGTAGCGGAGTATATTAGAATGTCATCAATATGTCCATGCAAGTCCCGGAAAATCTCGTCCACAAATGATTGGAAGACTGAAGGAGCATTCATTAAACCGTATGGCATGACGAGGTACTCATAGTGACCCGAGGTGGTACTGAATGCTGTCTTCCACTCATCTCCCTCCCTAATGCGCACCAGGTTGTACGCGCTCCTGAGATCCAATTTTGTGAAGAATCGCGCCCCGTGTAATGACTCCGTCATACTAGCAATCAGAGGGAGAGGATAGGTGTATTTGATTGTGATCTGATTGAGACCACGGTAATCAATACACGGGCGTAAACCCCCATCCTTCTTCTTCACAAAAAAGAAACTTGAGGACGCAGGGGAAGTGGACGGCCGTATGTATCCCTGTCTCAGAGATTCGGTGACGTATGTCTCCATAGCCGCCGTCTCCTCCTGAGACAGAGGATACACATGACTACGCGGAAGCGCAGCGCCTACTTGGAGGTCTATCGCACAATCCCCCTGTCGATAAGGTGGTAATTGAGTCGCCTTCTTTTTACAGAAGGCGAGTGCCAAATCGGCATACTCAGGTGGAATGTGCATGGTGGGAACTTGGTTGTCACACCCTGGCTCTGGGGACTCTATATGTTGAGCCAGGGTGTGTATATTCTATGTATTGTATTTCTGTGTTGGCCTGAGTGGTTCCCAATCAGAGGCAACGAGTGTCAGCTGTTGCTGGTTGTCTCTGATTGGGAGCCATATTTATAGAGGCTGTTTTCCCACAATAGTTGTGGGATCTTGTTCCAGTTGGTTTGTTCATTTTGGGTTATTCCGTGTTGGTTGAGTTTAACCTTTGGACGTCACGGTATCGTTTATTGTTTTGTTCGAGTGTTTACTCTCTTTAAATAAAGTATGTTTGCCTGCAACGCTGCGCCTTGGTCCATTCCGTCTAATGATCGTGACAGAAGATCCCACCATACCAGGACCAAGCAGCGTGTCCAGGAGCAGGCGGCCTGGACATGGGAGGAAGCGCCGGGAATGGAGCTGGAGAGGTTGGCGATGGCCCAGGTGGGCAAATCGTGGTCCTGGGAGGACATGCTCGGGGGCAAAGGGCCATGGGCTAAGATTAAGGCCCTGGCGAGAGAGGAGCAACAGCGTCAACAGTGTCGTCGTCGGACGGACGAGAGGCAACCCCAGAAAATGTTTAGGGGGGGGCACATGGCATGGGCGACTGGGCAGCAGGAGGCTGCCACAGGGCGAATTGGGAGATTAGGAGAGGAGGCCACCGGGTTTGGGGGGCCAGAAGGCAGGTTGGCGGAGCCTGGATGGAGAGCAGAGCCAACTCCCCGTACTCAGGCATGGCAGCATGAGACTGGGCAGGTTCCGCGGTATGCGGAGCTGCGTACTGTGCCACGAGTGGTCCGGCATAGGCCGGTACGTCCTGTGCGAGCACCCCGCACGTGTCGTGCGAAGGTGGGTATGCAGCCAGGACGGAATGTGCCGGCTCAGCGCTCGTGGCCTCCAGTGCCTCTCCTCGGTCCCGGATATCCTGCGCCAGTGTCACGTGCTGTTATGCCAGTACGGGTACACAGCCCTGTACGTCCTGTGCTGATTCCTCACACAGAGTGTGTGAGGGTAGGCATTCAGCCAGGACGGGTTGTGGCAGCTCTTCACTCCAGGCCTCCTCTCCGTCTCCACAGCCCGGCTCGGCCTATTCCTGCTCCTCGCACCAAGCCTACGGTGCGCGTCGCCAGCCCGGCCCGGCCTGTTCCTGCCCCTCGCACCAAGCCTACGGTGCGCGTCGCCAGCCCGGCCCGGCCTGTTCCTGCCACTCGCACCAAGCCTACGGTGTGCGTCGCCAGCCCGGCCCGGCCTGTTCCTGCCACTCGCACCAAGCCTACCGTGTGCGTCGCCAGCCCGGCCCGGCCTGTTCCTGCTCCTCGCACCAAGCCTACGGTGTGCGTCGCCAGCCCGGCCCGGCCTGTTCCTGCTCCTCGCACCAAGCCTACGGTGTGCGTCGCCAGCCCGGCCCGGCCTGTTCCTGCCACTCGCACCAAGCCTACGGTGTGCGTCGCCAGCCCGGCCCGGCCTGTTCCTGCTCCTCGCACCAAGCCTACGGTGTGCATCGCCAGCCCGGCCCGGCCTGTTCCTTCCACTCGCACCAAGCCTACGGTGTGCGTCGCCAGCCCGGCCGGGCCTGTTCCTGCTCCTCGCACCAAGCCTACGGTGTGCGTCGTCAGCCCGGTCCGGCCCGTGGCTGCTCCACGCACCAAGCCAGGGGTGCGCATCGTCAGCCCGGTCCGGCCCGTGGCTGCTCCACGCACCAAGCCAGGGGTGCACATCGTCAGCCCGGTCCGGCCCGTTGCTGCTCCACGCACCAAGCCAGGGGTGCGCATCGTCAGCCCGGTCCGGCCCGTTCCTGTTCCACGCACCAAGCCAGGGGTGCGCATCGTCAGCCCGGTCTGGCCCGTTGCTGCTCCACGCACCAAGCCAGGGGTGCGCATCGTCAGCCCGGTCCGGCCCGTTCCTGCTCCACGCACCAAGCCAGGGGTGCGCATCGTCAGCCCGGTCCGGCCCGTTCCTGCTCCACGCACCAGGCCAGGGGTGCGCATCGTCAGCCCGGTCCGGCCCGTTGCTGATCCACGCACCAAGCCAGGGGTGCGCATCGTCAGCCCGGTCCGGCCCGTTCCTGCTCCACGCACCAAGCCAGGGGTGCGCGTCGTCAGTCCGGCACAACCCGTGCCTGGGTCACCGGTGCCTGGTCAGGTACCGGTCAGCTGCTCCACACCGGAGCTTGAGCAATCCGCTCCTACGATGTCCAGTCCAGCTCCAGCCAGTGGGGCCAGACCGGATCAGGGGCGCTACGGGGGGATTATTGGAGGGTGGTGGGCAAGCCCGGAGCCGGAACCGCCTCCGAGGAGGAATGCCCACCCAGCCCTCCCCTGGTTTGTTTATGTTTAGGCGCAGTCGCAGTCCGCGCCTTTAGGGGGGGTACTGTCACACCCTGGCTCTGGGGACTCTATATGTTGAGCCAGGGTGTGTATATTCTATGTATTGTATTTCTGTGTTGGCCTGAGTGGTTCCCAATCAGAGGCAACGAGTGTCAGCTGTTGCTGGTTGTCTCTGATTGGGAGCCATATTTATAGAGGCTGTTTTCCCACAATAGTTGTGGGATCTTGTTCCAGTTGGTTTGTTCATTTTGGGTTATTCCGTGTTGGTTGTGTTTAACCTTTGGACGTCACGGTATCGTTTATTGTTTTGTTCGAGTGTTTACTCTCTTTAAATAAAGTATGTTTGCCTGCAACGCTGCGCCTTGGTCCATTCCGTCTAACGATCGTGACATTGGTTCGGGCTTTCCACCGTCGTTGCCCCTACAGAAACACCTACACACCGCCCGAAACACTGATCAGACCATCCCTTGAGAGCCCTCTGTTGCCATGAAATGTTGGGGTCATGAGATGTTAACCAGGGAAGCCCCAACACCACGGGAAACGCAGGAGAATCAATCAAATACAAACGTAGTATCTCCTCATGGCCCTCCTGCGTTTTCATCCTGAGAGGTGCTGTGACTTCCCTAATCAATCCTGACCCCAAAGGGCGGCTATCTAGGGCATGGATGGGGAAGGGTTACATCAACAGGTACAATAGGAATCCCTAACTTATAGGTGAATTGGCGATCGATAAAATTCCCAGCTGCGCCTGAATCTACTAGCGCCTTATGCTGGGAGTGAGGAGAAACCTTGGGAAACACAACTTTAATACACATATGCGCAACAGAGAGCTCTGGGTGAGTTGGGTGCCTACTCACCTGGAATGATTCATCAGTGCGCTGCCTACTGCCTCGATTCCTAGGAGACCCTCCCCAGCACCGACCAGCAGTGTGTCCTCTGCGGCCACAGTTGGTGCAGGGGACGGCCTCCCTCCTGGTCTCTCTCCTGGTCTCCTTAGCACCAGCACCTCCGAGCTCCATAGGGGTCGGCTCGGAAGTGCTGGGGGATGGAATGGACGGCCCTGAATCCGCACATCCGCGGGTAGCCAACAGGGTATCCAGGCGAATGGACATGTCCACCAGTTGGTCGAAGCTGACGTTGGTGTCCCTGCAGGCCAATTCCTGACGAATGTCCTCCCTCAGGCTACATCTGTAGTGGTCGATGAGGGCCCTCTCATTCCATCCCGCGTTGGCAGCCAGCGTCCGGAAGTCCAGTGCGAACTCCTGTGCGCTCCTCCTCCCCTGTCTAAGGTGGAATAGACGCTCACCCGCCGCTTTACCCTCTGGTGGATGATCGAATACTGCCCTGAAGCGGCGGGTGAACTCCGCATAGTTGACAGTAGCGGCGTCTATTCCCCCCCACTCGGCGTTGGCCCACTCCAGCGCCTTGCCGGACAGACAGGAGATGAGGGCGGACACGCTCTCGTATCCCGAGGGCACCGGGTGGATGGTTGCTAGGTAGAGTTCAACCTGGAGCAGGAAACCCTGACACCCGGCCGCTGTGCCATCATAAGCCCTCGGGAGCGAGAGCCGAATCCCACTGGACCCCGGAGGTGAAGCGATGGGCATCACTGATGGTGGTGGTATCGTTGAAGGAGGCGTAGGCAGACCCCCTCTTTCCCATCGCTCAATAGTGCTCACCACCCGTTCCATGGCGGTGCCGAGAGCCTGGATCATGGCCGCTTGGTGTTCGATGCGTTCCTCCATTGATCCAGCTGGCACCGCCGCTCCTGCTGACTCCATGAATGGTGTGTGATTCTGTCAGGGCGACGTGTATGCTGTGAGCGAAGTCAAGCGCAGGACACCGAGCTACTGGCAGACGAACTTTACTAGCACAGTAATCAAAATACAAACAAAACCTCCAAACAGGGAGGAACAAAATACGCATACACCCGAACACTGCCGACCTCACGGAAAACAATTACACACAATAACCAATGAGAGACAGGGGGTTATAAAGGGAATACAATGTAACATAATGGGAAACAGGTGAAAACAATCAGGACAAACTAGACAAACACCGAAACATAGATCGGTGGCAGCTAGTACTCTGGGGACGACGAACGCCGAAGCCTGCCCGAGCAAGGAGGAGGGGCAGCCTCGGCTGATTCCGTGACAGTAACAGACACATCTCAACATCAACTGTGTGAATCAGGCCTTCATAGTCGAATTGCTGCAAAGAATCCACTACTAAAGGACACCAATAAGAAGAATATACTTGCTTGGGCCAAGAAACACGAGCAATGGACATTAGACCGGTGGAAATTTGTCCTTTGGTCTGGAGTCCAAATTGGAGATTTTTGGTTCCAACCGCCATGTCTTTGTGAGACGCAATGTGGGTGAACGGATGATCGCAGCATGTGTATTTCCCACTGTAAAGCATGGAGGAGGAGGTGTTATGGTGTAGGGGTGCTTTGCTGGTGACTGTCTGTGATTTATTTAGAATTCAAGGCACACTTAACCAGCATGGCTACCACAACATTCTGCAGCGATACGCCATCACATCTGGTTTGAGCTTAGTGGGACTATCATTTGTTTTTCAACAAGACTATGACCCAACACACCTCCAGGCTCTGTAAGGACCTGTCCTCCACAATCCCCCGACCTCAACCAAATTGAGATGGTTTGGGATGAGTCGGACCGCAGAGTGAAGGAAAAGCAGCCAACAAGTGCTCAGCATATGTGGGAACTCCTTCAAGACTGTTGGAAAAGCATTCCAGGTGAAGCTGGTTGAGATAATGCCAAGAGTGTGCAAAGCTGTCATCAAGGCAAAGGGTGGCTATTTGAAGAATCTCAAATATAAACTATATTTTGATTTGTTTAACACTTTTTTGTTTACTACATGATTCCATATGTGTTATTTCATAGTTTTGATGTCTTCACTATTATTCTACAATGTAGAAAACAGTAAAAATAAAGAAAAACCCTTGAATGAGTAGGTGTTCTAAAACCTTTGACCGGTAGTGTGTATATATAACAAAATGGCAAAAAAAATTTAACAGGAAAATGTTTGTTGACGCACTATCGTGTTGCACAATCGTGTTGTACTCCACCATTAATGTTTTCTCTCAATTTTTTTCTCTCCAACCTTAAATCGTCTTTATTTCAATTCAGTTTTAAAAGAAAACAAAGGAAAGCAACAAGGAAAGACAGAAAGAAGTAAGCCATGCGAACACAAGAACATCTACTCAAGCCTTATCCACCTGGAAGTAAAACATCAGATGAGAGAAAAAAACACCAAATAAAAGTCCTCTCTAAATTTCAAAGTAAAAGTTGTTTTAAAGCAGACACACATTTCAAAGTAAAAGTCCTCATTGTGGCAGAAGTGTCTCCGGTTAGAGGCAGTTCCATCCTGGCTTCTCTCCCTGCCCCGTGCACCTAGCACAGAGCAGATGTGTGTGTGTGTGTGTTCCCAGGGCAGTGAGCAAAAAGCAGATTGTTTGCATAGAGCCAGACACAGCAGTGTCTTATAAACGTGTGTGTATGTGTGTGTGTGTGTCTCTACAGCAGCATGAGTCTCTACTGAGAGGAAGAGCTACCAGTGTGTCCAAACCAGTCACAGCAAGATGCTCCTTATTATCCAATCAGATGATCAAACTGATTGATTGATAGGTGATTGACAAATTGATCGACAGTTGATTGTCTGATGGGCGTGTCCCTCTATGACCTCCAACCAATCATCGCTGTGCATCTGGGTCACACGCCACATAACTTAACCCCGTCGAGCCACACAGTGACACAGCAACACAAACCATCAGTAACATCATCATTACACAATGTAAAGTTAAATTCACATTTACAATGGATATATAGAGACAGATTGTTGCTATTAAAAACAAACACACACACACACACACACGCACGCACAGGCACGCACAAGCACAGCTTTAAAACATCACCAACATTCAACAGTGATAAAATAAAGAATACTTGATGCTAGAATAGAATAATGACTGGAACATCACCTTTGGTGACACATTAAAACGCCTGTTAGCTTTACTGTCTTGTTCCGCGTGTCGACAGCACGTCTTGTGGCTAGCAAGTTTGTGTCACTTCTGGACATGTCCGTTTTGGTTTTTACAGTAACATCTCTACCAGAGAGATAGTTAGTTCATATTAGTTCATAGTTAGTTAGTTACAGCTAAGTCTATGTACACTGTGGTTGATTCTGGTCAAATCTAGAATGACACCGTACCCCCTATAAGTTATAGTGCACTATATAGGGAATAGACTGCCATTTCTGACCCAGCCTCTGCCATGAGAGAACTGAACTCTTTGAAAAGTATATGGACGGAATATACAGTACATGCATTTTATCTCAAATAGAATGAAACATTCTACTAATTCTAATGAATCAAAAACACAATAGCCTGCCTTATCAAACTATTCAACAGTAACATTCTGAAATAGAACACTGAAAATGATGTTTATAAATGGAGAACGCTGACAGTAGCTTTCCAACTCCCTTTTCTAAACGTCACTAGTCTGTTGTAAGAGCAGCCAGCAGTATAACTAGTGACTACAAGATGGTACTGTTTTGCACAGCGCTGTGTGTATGCAGTGTGTGCGTGTGTGTGTGTGTGTGTGTTGATTGACACGTTTGAAAACAACTTGGTTGATTGTCTAGTAGTTGATTGTCAGTGAAAAATCTCAATATGGCAGTTATTATACACATCATACAGGAAGTATCTCCATATCAGGATTTGTGCTTTCTTACTTCTACATGTTAAACATGTTAAGACACATAATTGCACCAAACACAGTCTTTGGGATGACACAAACACACACACACACATACACACATGCACACACAACACACACACACTCCAATAAAGATAAAAGAGTGGAAAACACGTTTTTTCCTACAGAGGGCTGAGAGGACAGCTGCCAGAGTGCTCTCTCTTTTTCTGTCCAACCCTCTTCCTTTTCTCCATCTTCCACCATCTCTTCTGTCCCTGTCTGTGTATGAAGGGAGAAGGTGAGAGAGTTTGGATATCTCCAGCGCTTTAGCTTTTTCTCAATTTCTCCCTGTCCATCCCACTTCTCCTCTCCCCCGTCTCCTGTATATCCAAGGAGAAGGGAGCGGTATTCCAGGCTTTGGGAATTTCACGCTGTCAGATCTGATATGAGCAGCTTATCCATCTTATTCCCAATCATCTCTCCTTGAACCGGAAGCTCCGCCTCCTCATAGTCATCATCAAACGTGCTTGGGAGACAACACAGTATGAGAGTGTGTGTGTGTGTGAGTGTGGGTGTGTGTCAGTGTGTGAGTGTGTGTGTGTGTGTGTGTCTTACCCCTCCTGCAGCTGTTCGTTAGCTGTCTCCTCTGCCACCAGGATCTCGTATTCCTCTGAGGCGTATTTATCCCAGTCTGACGGCTCTGGACACTCGTTGTCTATGTCCTACAACACACACACATACACACACATTAGTACACACACACCCTCACTGTCTATGTCCTACAACACACACAGACACACACACGGTCCTACCTTCTGCAAAGCGAAGGGATCTCTCTGCTCGTGGTCCAGGTATTTCTCGAGGTTGAAGAACGTGTCGAAGAATATATGAGCCATCCTACACCTCTTCAGATCAGACAGGGTTATCTTACCTAAACAAACACACACACAGAATAGGATGTTTATCCACTGCTGTACTGCACACGTGTAAAGTATAATGTATGAAAGAGAGAGAGGAGAGAAAAGAGGGAGAGAAAGCGGAGGCATGCAGAGGAGAAGATAGAGGAAGATAGAGGGGGGGGGGGGACACACACCTTGGCTCTCAGGTTTGACGAGGTCTAGCATCTGACAGAGCAGGTCTGTGAAGGGTAGTGGTTCAAT